>NC_069129.1:60292709-60305209 GCF_026914265.1 Mya arenaria
TTTTGTTATGACGAAAAGCAAAACCTATTTGGTTATGACGAAAAGCAGTTTTTAGGAACAATTGCCGACCTTTCTCCTTCTTGCAATGAGCTCGCTTTGAACCTGTTTTGCAATGAGTATCGGTTATGTTTTACAGCAATTAAAAGACATATACATATATGACAACTACATGTCATTGCTAAATATGTCACTCAATTTATTGATCAGAAAACGTCATGATTCCAACAACACGTTGCATGTTCTTCATAAGCTTGTCTGGTATTTTTTGACAAAAATGGAGTTTATGTGTCGTCAGTAGGTTAGAAGTGCAATATAGATTTTTTTACCTCCACGCACCTCCTATCATCTTTAAGTTTGACGTCAAAAACGTACTCTAGTCGGAAAAAAGCAAAGAACAATGTTCTGCCATTACGTGCTTTTATCAATTCCACTTAAATGGTAATTTCCAAAAATTTACTTTAAAAGGATCGAAAATGATATTAATTCAGTACATTGTTAATTTTCATGGTATGAAATTGCTTCAGTTTTTTCACAATTCGTTTCCTACTAAATTATATTCATGAGCACCACAACCTATTCATTGGCACCACAACGTTCAGAAAATCGAGCGTAGTGCAGCAAGTATAACAAATAAATTTCTATAATTTGTAACGCGGCAACCTTTTGTCAATAAAAAAACACACACATGTAAAGAAAATGCTTAAACCTAAGGCATGTGGACAATTCTCACGAAAGTCCAGATTTTTACGTTGTCAACACTCACGTCTAGCAAGTTATGCAAGTTCTAGACGATCAGATATTAAATTTTATTCAGATCTTTTACATTTAGAACAACTCATGGCCATTCCTATGTGGAACTACATTCTCCAAATCGTTAAATTAACTCGTATAAACCTCTAAAAATGAAAAATAAGAAACCATACTCACTGTTTACATCCATATTCCACTCATTGGCACTATAACGAAAGACGCGTTGGAGCATTTTCAACACATAACAAAATGTTATGGCTCCAATGATTACCCGGCGTGGTATACATACTTAGGTTTATTTCAATATTTAGTCTTATTTTAGTCTTTTGTTAAATTTAATATATAAATATATATTATGTGACAATTAATGTTCAATTTTATAAATAATACTGCAGATTAAAACCTAAAAATATAGTTGTGTGTAACCATTTTCTTTTGGGTAATAAGAAAGTGTCTGTCAACTGAAATCAGGCATTAAAAAGGACTATTTTGAAGAAATAGCTTGTGAATTTGCAAAATGGATATGGTAATGGATACAAATTTAGGAATTTATTTCATAAACAGTGTTTTTTAAATTTGTTGTGAATGACGTCTAGGCTAAACATAATTAAAAAAGAAACATGGACGGCATTTTTAGAATGATTTCCTGTACTCCAATGACAGTCTACTTCCTTTCAAAACGCTCATAGCAAGGCAGTTTACCAGCAACATTCAAGTTCAGACAGTTACTCTCACAGTCACTGATTCCACATAAAATCCCACTTTTTCTGGTGGATTTTACAACATTTATTGTGCTCCATTCACGGAGGTAATGTCTTTGTGCACATCTATCAAATTGACAAGAATCCATGCGGTAATCGTCCAGCTACAAAGCGGATCGCACGATTGGGACGCTGACTTATGTTCTTTTGAACTTCAACACCAAATGACATGCACATACTTGCGAGATTACTAATGACGTCACGCAGTTATGATATTGCTCTTGTTATTGATGTGCTTGATTTAAATGGATTGAAATATGCACTTTTGTTGTTTTTAAGAGAAACCTTTGAAAATCAGTTGATAATTGTGACATGATTTATGTTTTTTTAATGTTGATTAAATGTTTTTATGTCGCGTTATTTTCTTTCCTGCGGATGAAGCATCCTAATAACACACAATGCAAATTCTTCGCATTATGACAAAGATGTGTATTGATGAAACTTTGATCTAGATTTTGAGCGTAAATGAGTTATGTTATAATTAAAATCCAAAATTCGTATTTATTTTGTATCAAATTTATTAAACTCGTCAATTAAAATAACGATAAAAACTCCACAGACCCTCGTTTTTATCGTTTTAAAATGAATAAAATAAATTCGATACAAAATAAACACGAATTTGAGATCCTCTTTATACAAACGTATGTCGTCGGTTACTTTACTGTTATAACAAATACTCAACTAATAAAGATACTACGTATATGTTATCGTAATGAATAATCATTTGATACGTAAATATGTAATTGTTCGCATTCATGTTGCGTTTATGTTGGATTCATTCATGAAAGCAGTACGGCAAGCGAGCAAGAGCTCAAGAAGATTGCGTGCCCTCCTGTGTTCATACAGCATAAACGCAAGAAAAATGCGTCTAATCTATGCGTGGTCTAGTGGAGACATGCCTCGCATCTGCGTGGTCTAGTGGAGACATGCTTCGCATCTGCGTGTTCCAGTGCAAACTTGCATCGCATATCCGTGGTCTACTGGAGAAATAACTCGCATCTCCGTGGTCGAGTGGAGACATGCTTCGCATCTGCGTGTTCCAGTGCAAATATGCATCGTATATCCGTGGTCTACAGGAGAAATAACTCGCATCTCCGTGGTCCAGTGGAGACATGCTTCGCATCTGCGTGTTCCAGTGCAAACTTGCATCGCATATCCGTGGTCTACTGGAGAAATAACTCGCATCTCCGTGGTCGAGTGGAGACATGCTTCGCATCTGCGTGTTCCAGTGCAAATATGCATCGTATATCCGTGGTCTACAGGAGAAATAACTCGCATCTCCGTGGTCCATTGAAGACATGCTTCGCATCTGCGTATTCCAGTGCAAACTTGCATCGCATATCCGTGGTCTACTGGAGAAATGCCTCGCATGTCCGTTGTCTAATGTAGACATGCCTCCCATCTGCGTGGTCTAGTGCAAACATACATATCCGTAGTCTACTGGAGAAATGCCTCAGTTTTCCGTGGTCTCCTGGAAACATGCATAGCATGTCCGTGCTCCAGTGAAAACATGCCATTTATTTCCATGGTCAGACATGTCTCGCATTCCCGTGCTCTAATGCGAACATGCCTGGTCCGTGGTCTAGTGTAGACATGCCTTAAGTCTCCGTGGTCTTGTGGAGACTTGCCATCTATCTCCGTGGCCTAGCGGAGGCATGCCTCGCATCTCCCTTGTCTAGTGTAGACATGAATCGCATGTCCGTGGCCTAGTGAAGACATTATTCGCATGTCCGTGGATTCGTGGAGACAGGCCTCGCATCTCCGTGGTCTAGTGGACAAAGGCCTCGTATGTCCGCCAATTGTCCATGGTATAGTGAAGACTGGCCTCCCGATGCCGTTGTCTATCAGAGACAGGCCTTGCTTGTTCGTGGTCTAGTGGAGACAGGCCACCATTTGTGTGTTCTACTGGAGATATGCCTTGCATGTCCGTGGTCTAGTTAAGATTGGTCTTGCATGTCCTTGAACTAGTAGGGACATGTCTTGCATCTCCGTGGTCTAAATGACCATGCCTCGCATCTCCGTGGTCTTGTGGACCATGCTTCGCGTCTCCGTGGTATAGTGGAGACTTGACTTACATGTCCGTGGTCAATTTAAGACAGGGCTCGCAAGTCCCTGGTCACGTACAGACAGGCCACGCATGTCCTTGGTTTAGTGGAGAGAGGCCCTCATGTCCTTGGATAGTAGAAGCAGGCCCGCATGTCCTGGTCTAGTTGAGATAAGCATTGCATGTTCTTTTGACTGATTGAGAAAGGTGCTGCCACTCCGTGGTATAGTGGAGACATGCCTTGCAAGTCCTTGGTCTAGTAGAAACAGGCCTCGCATTTCCCTGGTCTTATGGAGAGGTGACTTGCAAATCCGTGGTCTAGTGGAGAGATGCCTCGCATATCCGTGGTCTAGTGGAGAGATGCCTCGCATATCCGTGGTCCAGTGGAGAGAAGCCTCGCATATCCGTGGTCTAGTGGATACAGGCCTTGCATGTCCTTGGTCTAGTGATGAGATGCCTCGCATATCCGTGGTCTAGTGGATACAGGCCTTGCATGTCCTTGGTCCAGTGGAGAGATGCCTCGCATATCCGTGGTCTAGTGGATACAGGCTTTGCATGTCCTTGGTCCAGTGTGGAGAGATGCCTCGCATATCCGTGGTCTAGTAGATACAGGCCTTGCATGTCCTTGGTCTAGTGATGAGATGCCTCGCATATCCGTGGTCTAGTGGATACAGGCCTTGCATGTCCTTGGTCTAGTGATGAGATGCCTCGCATATCCGTGGTCTAGTGGATACAGGCCTTGCATGTCCTTGGTCTAGTGATGAGATGCCTCGCATATCCGTGGTCTAGTGGATACAGGCCTTGCATGTCCTTGGTCTAGTGATGAGATGCCTCGCATATCCGTGGTCTAGTGGATACAGGCCTTGCATGTCCTTGGTCCAGTGGAGAGATGCCTCGCATATCCGTGGTCTAGTAGATACAGGCCTTGCATGTCCTTGGTCCAGTGGAGAGATGCCTCGCATATCCGTGGTCTAGCGGATACAGGCCTTGCATGTCCTTGGTCCAGTGGAGAGATGCCTCGCATATCCGTGGTCTAGTGGATACAGGCTTTGCATGTCCTTGGTCCAGTGTGGAGAGATGCCTCGCATATCCGTGGTCTAGTGGAGACAGGCCTTGCATGTCATTGGTCTAGTGACGAGATGCCTCGCATATCCGTGGTCTAGTGGATACAGGCTTTGCATGTCCTTGGTCCAGTGGAGAGATGCCTCGCATATCCGTGGTCTAGTGGATACAGGCCTTGCATGTCCTTGGTCCAGTGGAGAGATGCCTCGCATATCCGTGGTCTAGTGGATACAGGCTTTGCATGTCCTTGGTCCAGTGTGGAGAGATGCCTCGCATATCCGTGGTCTAGTGGATACAGGCCTTGCATGTCCTTGGTCTAGTGATGAGATGCCTCGCATATCCGTGGTCTAGTGGATACAGGCCTTGCATGTCCTTGGTCCAGTGGAGAGATGCCTCGCATATCCGTGGTCTAGTGGATACAGGCTTTGCATGTCCTTGGTCCAGTGTGGAGAGATGCCTCGCATATCCGTGGTCTAGTGGATACAGGCCTTGCATGTCCTTGGTCTAGTGACGAGATGCCTCGCATATCCGTGGTCTAGTGGATACAGGCCTTGCATGTCCTTGGTCTAGTGATGAGATGCCTCGCATATCCGTGGTCTAGTAAATACAGGCTTTGCATGTCCTTTTGACTTATGGAGACAGGTGCGGTATCTTCGTGCTCTAGTGGAGAGATGCCTCGCATATCCGTTGTCTAGTGGATACAGGCCTTGCATGTCCTTTTGACTAGTGGACAGGTGCGGTATCTTCGTATCTTCTTTGTTTTTATAACCGTGGGGTCGACAAATGTGTTAGGAAAGAAAATAACTCAAATTGGTTTAGATGCATTAGATTTTTCTACACATTTTAAGAAGAGAAAATGGCTACTTTGGTTTTTAAGCTTTTTTACCTTATTATATTATGTATTGTATCATGATATTGAAATACTCATGTGATATTAGCATTTAGATGCATACAAATCGTATTTGCAATATTCAGTCTGCAATTAGTGGTAACGTACAAATTTTAAAGTTTATTGAACAGAAGTTGGAAAAGTTCGATCCCCACTAAAAGGGGTTGTCGTGCCTGGTGAAATAGTTAAGCTTTGCCAACCAAATACTCTGCACGACGCTCTTTTTATTTTATTTCGACAGTTTAAACTCCATTCCGCCATAACATATATGGGTATTTTCCAGGTCACAAACTCATTGTTATTTTTTTTTTATATGTTATGTATGTCTGTTATTCATGTTTGAAAATAGCTCATTGAACTAATGTGTTTTGCTAACACATACACGGCTTTAAATAAAGATTCTTGTATCTTGTATCTTGTAAAACCGTTTATTCTGGTTGGCAATAAGTACATACATAAACTTGGAACGTTATGTTTTATATACAAGAAGACAATCAATATCAGGCTGCATTGCTTGTACAATCAATGCTATAAACAATGCTTGTACAAAAATAGTGCTACTGTCATGAATAATAAATTTAAAGCCGATAAGAGAAAACGTGTATGTCGGGATATATATTGCTGGCTTTATTACCTTGCACCAATTCAATTGATACTTGCTATTCATTAAGTGTATGGAAAAAAACCCAGATATATTACCATGGTTTTATTTGTAAAATATACCTAAGTGAAATCAAAAAGATTAGCATATATTTCAGGACGTATTACAGAAATATCTCAATTCCATTCTAACTCAGACATGCAGAATTGGACTGCATAATAAATGTGTTTTAAAATTGTCCGTATAGTCTGAAATTAATTTTATTTTTAATTTACCTTTGATAATGAAGTATTACAATAATAGTATTGTTTTCAATCCTTTCACCATCAGTTCATTCTGGGGGCCAAATTGTTCGCCTGACTAAGTTCAGGTTACTGCGGTGTATAATAGCATATTTCTCGACCTAGTCATTCAGTTGAATTTAATCCCAATTTAAATTTGGAGATTTGTATTTGATTTATCATTCATGTGTTTTATAAAGTAAACATAATCTCAAATGTATCATATATCGTACTTTAAAATTGCTCATGAGCCGGACCCTTCCCCGCACCCAATGCTCAATGATTTGAGGTTAGATGAGCAATTAAGGGCTTTTAGCATTACACTTTATACTACTACTACTGCAACTACTACTGCTGCTGCTGCTTCTGCTGCTGCTGCTGCTGCTACTACTGCTACTGCTACTGCTACTGCTACTGCTACTGCTGCTGCTGCTGCTGCTGCTGCTGCTGCTGCTACTACTACTACTACCCCGATGCTGCTGCTCCTGTTGCTACTGCTGCTGCTGCTGCTGATTCCACCATTTCTACAACTTATACTGCTACAGCTGCTGCTGTCAGGCGCGTAGCTGACTGCACGCAAAAACGCAGTTGCGTAATGAAATTTTGACAGGTCGAAGTTTTTGTCATACCAAAATAACTGAATTTGAAATAAAAACGGGGGCCGGGGGGAGGGGGTAGGGGATGAAAGGGTTAGGCATCCATATGCATTTTCCAAAACTGGCCCTAGCTTCGCGCCTGGCTATCATCTAAATATTAAGATTATCATTTCCTATCATGAGATTCCATCTTACAAAGTCACAATCAGTATCAAAATGTTTTGATGTCATATAATTTAATTATTTAGATAAATAAAAAGATATTTCATTTCACCATCGTTGTTCGACCTATCATGCAAGTATCACGTTGTAAAGGAATTAAGTCGTAGTTGGAAAATCCCTACGTAAATGAATCTACTCCTGCATTTTAAATAAAATGCACATTCCCATACTTGAAACTTTATTTTGAGTCGATTGTATTTATAGAATTAAATGTTCAGATGATGCAAACAAAAGAAAACGAAACAAAAGTGTGCCTGATTTTCACCGTTTATTCTAAATTATATTCTGTGTTCGATGTTGAACTATGTTTAATTAGTTCTGTGCTTGATTTTCACCGCTTATTTTATATTCTGTGCTCAATGTTGATCTGTGTTATAGTTATGTGCTTATAGTTATGTGCTTGATGTCACAGGCAGGTCCTCAATATTGATTGAACCAGCTATTCGATTGTTTGCTTTCGAGCCTGTTTGGTTGCATTTATTGTGTATTTTGTGTCTATAAGTATTGTTATGTGTAATCATTGTGGAAATATTCTTTAAAAAGTATCATTGTCTTGTAAACATCGAAACACGACTGGAAGGATCTAGCGCGTGACATGCGGTGTACAAGTATGAACTACTAAAAGAATCATATTGACTGAGTCATGCATAATTTAAAGGTCATGTCATGATCTAGCTTGTTGTTTATTTGCGGCAGGATGCAAATGCGTATATAAACAAGACTGAACATTTCGTTGTCATTATAACTTGGAATTTTCTTGCTGATACATCTGAAAGGTAAGATCACCATTTAGTAAATAAAGTGAGGCTCTTACTGGAAACACTGACTACTGTACTACGGAATAATTTTTCGTTGAAATACTGTTTTTACGATTTTTGATAATGTGTAAAAGAATAGAATTTCGTAAAATGATGCTCATTAATAAGTCACAGAACAGCATTTAATTAAACGCACTTACTTTCTGTACAGTTTTCAACAATTCATTAATATTAATTGTAATATTTACTGTATTCATCTATCATAGTTTCTGTCACGTTCATAAGTTATTAAACGAGACTGGAATATTTAAAGACAAACCGTTTCTATTTAACATGTTCTCATCAGATTTATGTTTAATAAAGGCAAATAGGGTACAGTAAGATTGCTCTGTTGCCGCCAAGTAATATTTGTACTGTTACATATATACGTAAGATGTATATAAATGTTTTCCCAAACATAATGGTATCCGGTATAAAGGTAACAGGCAAATTTGAAATGTGAAATATTAAAAAGAAAGCTATTCATGATATGAATGTGTCTTATATATATTATCCATTACGAGTGGTTTATTTTTAAATTTTACATGTGGTGCAGTATTGCTTATTGCATGTTTATGATAAAAACACACTAAAATCCCTTTTGATGTAGATTTTCAACATAAAACAATTTTAGTACAAGGCTTATTTTAAAATTGTTCAGAAAATATGTGAATGACAAATCACGGTTTCATGTGATGCATCTTCCATATGGAACCGTAACCAAGTGAATAAACAGCGCTTGTAATATTCCAGACTAACTATGTCGGTGGAGGCGTACCTGCCTTCCTCTCCTATCACGACGGGCCTGGTTGCCCTGGTAGCGGGCCTCTTCTCCTTCTGGCTGCTCAGGCGCATGCGCTATAACTACCCGCCCCGCCCAGGCATCGCGCTCCCCCTGCTGGGACATGCTTACAGTAAGGAAAACACCACTGAAATTTTATTTTTTCATTTTATTTTGCATGATTTCTTTAATCGATCAAGATATCTAAGCCACACTACTATAAGAGTTCTCGCGTTGCATACTTGTTTCAACTTAATTTAATTTTATATTGAAACATGTTGCAGCTACAAAACATCGATATATCCACTCTATCATACGGCACCTTTGATATTTTTCTTCATATAAATCGAGTTTAGAAATTTTAAATATCTTTATCAACATAGGTATAGTTTCTGACCACACCCCTAACCCACCTATCGCATATATGTGTTTCTTCCACCCAGATAAGTAGATCCGAAAATTTAACCATGCTAGAAATTCTTATAATGCCCATGGGCAAAGATAAAACAAGAACCCGTATGGAACTCCTTTTTAATGGTCATCACATTGTAATTACCTCCCTGGTTAAAGACTGTCGTCTGTAGCATCATTGAAACCATGTCTTGTATTTAGAATGCTAATTATTTATTTCTCGTTTCAAATGTCACCATAAGAAAGTTTTCACGCACCTTTCAAGAAATAATGCTTCACTCTCCTCAGAACTATTAAAATAACGATTTGACTATTAACATAATCTAAATCACTGCGCGCATATCCATCACAACCACGAATTATCACACGCATTCATACGCATTTATTTTCACTACGTACAAAAGAGGTCCAGCAAGAAATACAGTTTTTACTAAATTTTGTTTCACTGAGATGGTAGAAAAAGCGTATTCGCTCGTGTAAGGTAGGTTCATTCGAACGCTCGTGCAGGCTGTTTTGCGGAAACTCGGTAAACCTCGTTTCCTCAAAACATAGACAATGCGAATGTCCGTCGGACAATCGGACATGTCCGGTATATTTCCATTTTGACCGACGAAACTTTTGTTTTGGTCGGTCACAATGTCCGGTGAGAAATTAAAGTCAGCACCGTTTAATTTTCGGAAAATTTATTTTCAGTTTCAAAATAAATGTTCAGAGTTATTTTTAACTATTATATCATGATTATTCAGCGTGTTAATCTGTGTATCACTATTTGTAAACCCCGTTTCGACATGTTTCCGTAAAAGCATTCGGAACTCCTCGGCCATTGTTTTCGATAAAATGGCCGAGGAGCTCCGAATGCCGTAAAAGCTGATAAAACGCATAAGGTTCCGATTTCAGCTCGTCCTCTAATACTTTTATTTTACGGAAATGTTCGGAAATTACAAAATTCCGTATGTATTTATTTTCGGCGAAGTGGTTCCCGGCAATCGTGTTAATTTAAATATGATGATTAATATACCGAGCTGACTTTCTTTCCGCTCTGTTTAACATTGCCAATAACAAGAACACTACTTTCGTTTTTGCATAAATGTTGTGCCTGAGTTTGACTTGTAGTACAATTCGTTACATTTTATAACCGTACTGTATCTTTAATTTAAAGATGAATTAAAAGAGTACGATCTAGCTGTTCCATGGGTAGACGAACCAGATATGAGTTTTTTTTGGGAGGCTAGGGAAGAAAAAAATTATGACATTTATAAGATCCGAATATTGATTTTTTTTACATGATGTTTGGCTTTTTTTGTAATTTATTATAGTTCTGTAGGACAAATCTAACCAAAAAGATCTAAACCTGTTATAATGGGGATTTACAAAACTTATTTAAAAAAGAGGCTTAAAATCAAGGTTTAGGCTGATGTAACTGAATACTGTTTGTAACATTGCGACAGGTAAAAATTTGGTGCGACAGGTAAACTTTCAGTGTTTACCTGTCGCAATGTCCTGTGAAGAAGAAAAAAGTTTTCGCGTTGCCTCAAAACACCCTACGCTCGGGTCGGGATGAACCTATCTTACACTCTCAGCTTTGGAAGATACTTATAATCTCACTCTGTTCAACTTTTTTTTATTTTAGAATTAACGTTAAATGACCTTCCACAGCAAGCGCTTGAATGGTCGAAGGTATACGGACCAGTTCTGACCATCCATCTAGGTGAGTGAATAAATTCTAAGATATACATTCACGGCTCTTCTGTTCGTTTCTTATTTTAATTTCACGCTAAGTTCTAATAATATCCATGTTTCAGTAATTTTCGCTATTGCTTTGACGACATGCCGTGTAAAAAGTATAGTACTCGCTCCGCTGTACATGAGTTATAACCCTTATAGTCGCGAGTGCAACTGATCCCATCTTTGAGTCCAGACTCGACCTTCAGGCTAATCGTAATCATGGACCCATACCCTGTCACAAATCTGAGCTCTATCTAAAGAAAGAGGGCTTTGACGCAATGTTCACTCTATTTCTCTTCGCTACACTTGTCGCAGGTCCCTGTACTTAATAATTACGGAATAAGTGTGACCCCTTGTAGGTTCCTGTACTTCTGTGGGACAATTGATCTATAATTACGGAATAAGTGTGACCCCTTGTAGATCCCTGTACTTCTGTGGGACAATTGATCTATATTTACGGAATGAGTGTGTTCCCCTTGTAGATCCCTGTCCTTATGTGGGACAATTGATCTGTAATGACGGAATAAGTGTGACCCCTTGTAGATCCCTGTACTTCTGTGGGACAATTGATCTATATTTACGGAATGAGTGTGACCCCTTGTAGATCCCTGTACTTCTGTGGGACAATTGATCGGTAGATCCCTGTACTTCTGTGGGACAATTGATCTATATTTACGGAATGAGTGTGACCCCTTGTAGATCCCTGTACTTCTGTGGGACAATTGATCTATAATTACAGAATGAGTGTGACCCCTTGTAGATCCCTGTACTTCTGTGGGACAATTGATATATAATTACGGAATGAGTGTGACCCCTTGTAGATCCCTGTACTTCTGTGGGACAATTGATCTATATTTACGGAATGAGTGTGACCCCTTGTAGATCCCTGTACTTCTGTGGGACAATTGATCTATAATTACGGAATAAGTGTGACCCCTTGTAGATCCCTGTACTTCTGTGGGACAATTGATCTATATTTACGGAATGAGTGTGTTCTCCATGTAGATCCCTGTACTTCTGTGGGACAATTGATCTATAATTACGGAATAAGTGTGACCCCTTGTAGGTTCCTGTACTTCTGTGGGACAATTGATCTATAATTACGGAATAAGTGTGACCCCTTGTATGTTTCTGTACTTCTGTGGAATAAATGATCTATAATTACGGAATGAGTGTGTTCCCCTTGTAGGTTCTTGTACTTCTGTGGGACAATTGATCTATATTTACGGAATGAGTGTGTCCCCTTGTAGGTCCCTGTACTTCTGTGGGACAATTGATCTATAATTACGGAATGAGTGTGACCCCTTGTAGATCCCTGTACTTCTGTGGGATAAATGATCAGAATGATATTGTGTGTTTCCCTTGCAGGTCCAATGAAGACAGTTGTGGTAAACAAGATAGACGAGGCGCTAGAGGTTCTCGTGAAAAAGTCCACAGACTTTGCCAACAGGCTTATCGTACCCTCAGGTAACGCACGGATACATGCGGCCACTGATACACATGCCAGTATAGCAAATACATATTTCAATCGATAAAGAAAGACAGTTCTATTGCTAAACATGATACATTTCAAGTTGGGA